>NC_057814.1:546664995-546666292 GCF_018294505.1 Triticum aestivum
ATGCGGCGCGGGCGGCGAGCACAGCGGCGCATCGCGTCTGGGCGCGGCGAGGCGGCTGGGCATGCGGCGCTCCGCGTCTGGGCGACTAGGCGCGTGAGCTACAACGGACGGACCAGAGCGGACGGCACTGCAACTTGGGCGCGAGCGGGGAGGCCAGCAGCTGTAGCAGGCAAGCTGCTCCTTTCGAGCCATGCCGGGCTCCAGCTGCTGCGCGGCAGAGCGAGCGGGGCGTGCGCGGCCATGGCGAGCCGCGCGAGCAGGGCGAGCGAAGGCCACAGCGAGCACCGGACCGGCTAGCTACGCACGCACGCAGCCACCGGACCGGCTAGCTACGCACGCCTGCAGCCACTGGACTAGCTAGCTACGCACGCGGCTAACTATGCACACGGCCACCAAAGAGCAAGAACGTCCGACGTGTGTCTGGCCAGCATCCGACGAGTTGGCCTTCGAGCTCCATGTCAACTCTGAGGCCGCTGCCCGCCGCCGCGTAGCCGTAGCTTACCGCTGCCACGTAGCCGTAGCTCCCGGTAAGCTGGCACCGAGGTACACAGACGTTGAAGAGCAGCGAGTCGGCCGTCGCGCGCTGCACTTGCTCGAGCGGCCCTAGGTCGACGGACGCGGCCAGCGCAACGCACCGACACGCCCTGGTCGGCGCCCACCCGCACCTGCACCTGCAGCCTCCTCGCCATGGCGAGCAGCCCGTCGAGCTCCGTCGTCGGTGTCGCCGGCGTCGCCGTCGCGTCCTCCATCCCGGCCCTCTGTTCAGTTTCAGCAAACACTAAAAAAATATTATGCGAGTGGATGGCAGGTGGGCCACGCGGGACCAGCAGAGGACAGAGGCGGACGAGAGGGACGTACGTGTCCGTCTCGGACCCAAATGTGACTCAAATTTGGACCGCAAATGGATCCGCGCGGACAAAAGGCGAACGCCTTTTGGAAATGGTTCTCTGAGTTGGGCAGTCGTTTTTGTCCGCAACCCAAATGTGACTCAAATTTGGGCTGCAAATGGGTCCGCGCGGACAAAAGGCGAACGCCTTTTGAAAATGATTCTCTGAGTTGGGCAGTCGTTTTTGCCCGCACAGACCCAAACAGACATGGATGGAGGAAATGGTTCGTTCCACTGGAGTTGCTCTTACCCCTTAAAAAAAAGCATGCTGGCTCCCAGTTTCTCAACAACAAAAAATGCACGCTGGCTCCCAGCCGAGACGCACACGCCGCCGCGCGGGACCTCCACGAGCGCGTCACCCCGACGCACCCGCCGAGACCGCTGCGCCGCCGCGAGAAGGGCGGAGGTCCC